>NW_028233711.1:0-5000 GCF_054856555.1 Leptonotus elevatus
CTAACCCTAACCCTAACCCTAACCCTAACCCTAACCCTAACCCTAACCCTAACCCTAACCCTAACCCTAACCCTAACCCTAACCCTAACCCTAACCCTAACCCTAACCCTAACCCTAACCCTAACCCTAACCCTAACCCTAACCCTAACCCTAACCCTAACCCTAACCCTAACCCTAACCCTAACCCTAACCCTAACCCTAACCCTAACCCTAACCCTAACCCTAACCCTAACCCTAACCCTAACCCTAACCCTAACCCTAACCCTAACCCTAACCCTAACCCTAACCCTAACCCTAACCCTAACCCTAACCCTAACCCTAACCCTAACCCTAACCCTAACCCTAACCCTAACCCTAACCCTAACCCTAACCCTAACCCTAACCCTAACCCTAACCCTAACCCTAACCCTAACCCTAACCCTAACCCTAACCCTAACCCTAACCCTAACCCTAACCCTAACCCTAACCCTAACCCTAACCCTAACCCTAACCCTAACCCTAACCCTAACCCTAACCCTAACCCTAACCCTAACCCTAACCCTAACCCTAACCCTAACCCTAACCCTAACCCTAACCCTAACCCTAACCCTAACCCTAACCCTAACCCTAACCCTAACCCTAACCCTAACCCTAACCCTAACCCTAACCCTAACCCTAACCCTAACCCTAACCCTAACCCTAACCCTAACCCTAACCCTAACCCTAACCCTAACCCTAACCCTCAACCCTAACCCTAACCCTAACCCTAACCCTAACCCTAACCCTAACCCTAACCCTAACCCTAACCCTAACCCTAACCCTAACCCTAACCCTAACCCTAACCCTAACCCTAACCCTAACCCTAACCCTAACCCTAACCCTAACCCTAACCCTAACCCTAACCCTAACCCTAACCCTAACCCTAACCCTAACCCTAACCCTAACCCTAACCCTAACCCTAACCCTAACCCTAACCCTAACCCTAACCCTAACCCTAACCCTAACCCTAACCCTAACCCTAACCCTAACCCTAACCCTAACCCTAACCCTAACCCTAACCCTAACCCTAACCCTAACCCTAACCCTAACCCTAACCCTAACCCTAACCCTAACCCTAACCCTAACCCTAACCCTAACCCTAACCCTAACCCTAACCCTAACCCTAACCCTAACCCTAACCCTAACCCTAACCCTAACCCTAACCCTAACCCTAACCCTAACCCTAACCCTAACCCTAACCCTAACCCTAACCCTAACCCTAACCCTAACCCTAACCCTAACCCTAACCCTAACCCTAACCCTAACCCTAACCCTAACCCTAACCCTAACCCTAACCCTAACCCTAACCCTAACCCTAACCCTAACCCTAACCCTAACCCTAACCCTAACCCTAACCCTAACCCTAACCCTAACCCTAACCCTAACCCTAACCCTAACCCTAACCCTAACCCTAACCCTAACCCTAACCCTAACCCTAACCCTAACCCTAACCCTAACCCTAACCCTAACCCTAACCCTAACCCTAACCCTAACCCTAACCCTAACCCTAACCCTAACCCTAACCCTAACCCTAACCCTAACCCTAACCCTAACCCTAACCCTAACCCTAACCCTAACCCTAACCCTAACCCTAACCCTAACCCTAACCCTAACCCTAACCCTAACCCTAACCCTAACCCTAACCCTAACCCTAACCCTAACCCTAACCCTAACCCTAACCCTAACCCTAACCCTAACCCTAACCCTAACCCTAACCCTAACCCTAACCCTAACCCTAACCCTAACCCTAACCCTAACCCTAACCCTAACCCTAACCCTAACCCTAACCCTAACCCTAACCCTAACCCTAACCCTAACCCTAACCCTAACCCTAACCCTAACCCTAACCCTAACCCTAACCCTAACCCTAACCCTAACCCTAACCCTAACCCTAACCCTAACCCTAACCCTAACCCTAACCCTAACCCTAACCCTAACCCTAACCCTAACCCTAACCCTAACCCTAACCCTAACCCTAACCCTAACCCTAACCCTAACCCTAACCCTAACCCTAACCCTAACCCTAACCCTAACCCTAACCCTAACCCTAACCCTAACCCTAACCCTAACCCTAACCCTAACCCTAACCCTAACCCTAACCCTAACCCTAACCCTAACCCTAACCCTAACCCTAACCCTAACCCTAACCCTAACCCTAACCCTAACCCTAACCCTAACCCTAACCCTAACCCTAACCCTAACCCTAACCCTAACCCTAACCCTAACCCTAACCCTAACCCTAACCCTAACCCTAACCCTAACCCTAACCCTAACCCTAACCCTAACCCTAACCCTAACCCTAACCCTAACCCTAACCCTAACCCTAACCCTAACCCTAACCCTAACCCTAACCCTAACCCTAACCCTAACCCTAACCCTAACCCTAACCCTAACCCTAACCCTAACCCTAACCCTAACCCTAACCCTAACCCTAACCCTAACCCTAACCCTAACCCTAACCCTAACCCTAACCCTAACCCTAACCCTAACCCTAACCCTAACCCTAACCCTAACCCTAACCCTAACCCTAACCCTAACCCTAACCCTAACCCTAACCCTAACCCTAACCCTAACCCTAACCCTAACCCTAACCCTAACCCTAACCCTAACCCTAACCCTAACCCTAACCCTAACCCTAACCCTAACCCTAACCCTAACCCTAACCCTAACCCTAACCCTAACCCTAACCCTAACCCTAACCCTAACCCTAACCCTAACCCTAACCCTAACCCTAACCCTAACCCTAACCCTAACCCTAACCCTAACCCTAACCCTAACCCTAACCCTAACCCTAACCCTAACCCTAACCCTAACCCTAACCCTAACCCTAACCCTAACCCTAACCCTAACCCTAACCCTAACCCTAACCCTAACCCTAACCCTAACCCTAACCCTAACCCTAACCCTAACCCTAACCCTAACCCTAACCCTAACCCTAACCCTAACCCTAACCCTAACCCTAACCCTAACCCTAACCCTAACCCTAACCCTAACCCTAACCCTAACCCTAACCCTAACCCTAACCCTAACCCTAACCCTAACCCTAACCCTAACCCTAACCCTAACCCTAACCCTAACCCTAACCCTAACCCTAACCCTAACCCTAACCCTAACCCTAACCCTAACCCTAACCCTAACCCTAACCCTAACCCTAACCCTAACCCTAACCCTAACCCTAACCCTAACCCTAACCCTAACCCTAACCCTAACCCTAACCCTAACCCTAACCCTAACCCTAACCCTAACCCTAACCCTAACCCTAACCCTAACCCTAACCCTAACCCTAACCCTAACCCTAACCCTAACCCTAACCCTAACCCTAACCCTAACCCTAACCCTAACCCTAACCCTAACCCTAACCCTAACCCTAACCCTAACCCTAACCCTAACCCTAACCCTAACCCTAACCCTAACCCTAACCCTAACCCTAACCCTAACCCTAACCCTAACCCTAACCCTAACCCTAACCCTAACCCTAACCCTAACCCTAACCCTAACCCTAACCCTAACCCTAACCCTAACCCTAACCCTAACCCTAACCCTAACCCTAACCCTAACCCTAACCCTAACCCTAACCCTAACCCTAACCCTAACCCTAACCCTAACCCTAACCCTAACCCTAACCCTAACCCTAACCCTAACCCTAACCCTAACCCTAACCCTAACCCTAACCCTAACCCTAACCCTAACCCTAACCCTAACCCTAACCCTAACCCTAACCCTAACCCTAACCCTAACCCTAACCCTAACCCTAACCCTAACCCTAACCCTAACCCTAACCCTAACCCTAACCCTAACCCTAACCCTAACCCTAACCCTAACCCTAACCCTAACCCTAACCCTAACCCTAACCCTAACCCTAACCCTAACCCTAACCCTAACCCTAACCCTAACCCTAACCCTAACCCTAACCCTAACCCTAACCCTAACCCTAACCCTAACCCTAACCCTAACCCTAACCCTAACCCTAACCCTAACCCTAACCCTAACCCTAACCCTAACCCTAACCCTAACCCTAACCCTAACCCTAACCCTAACCCTAACCCTAACCCTAACCCTAACCCTAACCCTAACCCTAACCCTAACCCTAACCCTAACCCTAACCCTAACCCTAACCCTAACCCTAACCCTAACCCTAACCCTAACCCTAACCCTAACCCTAACCCTAACCCTAACCCTAACCCTAACCCTAACCCTAACCCTAACCCTAACCCTAACCCTAACCCTAACCCTAACCCTAACCCTAACCCTAACCCTAACCCTAACCCTAACCCTAACCCTAACCCTAACCCTAACCCTAACCCTAACCCTAACCCTAACCCTAACCCTAACCCTAACCCTAACCCTAACCCTAACCCTAACCCTAACCCTAACCCTAACCCTAACCCTAACCCTAACCCTAACCCTAACCCTAACCCTAACCCTAACCCTAACCCTAACCCTAACCCTAACCCTAACCCTAACCCTAACCCTAACCCTAACCCTAACCCTAACCCTAACCCTAACCCTAACCCTAACCCTAACCCTAACCCTAACCCTAACCCTAACCCTAACCCTAACCCTAACCCTAACCCTAACCCTAACCCTAACCCTAACCCTAACCCTAACCCTAACCCTAACCCTAACCCTAACCCTAACCCTAACCCTAACCCTAACCCTAACCCTAACCCTAACCCTAACCCTAACCCTAACCCTAACCCTAACCCTAACCCTAACCCTAACCCTAACCCTAACCCTAACCCTAACCCTAACCCTAACCCTAACCCTAACCCTAACCCTAACCCTAACCCTAACCCTAACCCTAACCCTAACCCTAACCCTAACCCTAACCCTAACCCTAACCCTAACCCTAACCCTAACCCTAACCCTAACCCTAACCCTAACCCTAACCCTAACCCTAACCCTAACCCTAACCCTAACCCTAACCCTAACCCTAACCCTAACCCTAACCCTAACCCTAACCCTAACCCTAACCCTAACCC